>NC_056726.1:273180900-273183063 GCF_019279795.1 Protopterus annectens | reverse complement strand
ACACACACACATAACATCCACATACGTCCAATGGTATCACAAGCCCTAGCACACACACATGATGTCATCCAATGGCGCAGCCTAGGCCTGTGGCAAACATTATCACCCTGTGCATATGATGATGCCTGTGCCGCATCCCTGTCATCCACACCATCGGTGCAGGGACATGCTCATATGGTCTGATGCACAGGGTGAACATACTAGGTAGACAGTTGTAGATTAATATTGTTGTGTAATGTTGACAGGCAGCAGACATACCATGTATTACAGTTTTAGAATGCATTTTGTACGTTTGACAGTATGTATCATGTGTAACAACACTAACAACATGTTGATCTTGATGTTCTGCCTTCCTCTTTCAGGTGTAGTTGCATGTGCCGGTGGGATGTCGGTGTTTGCGGTTAGTGTCCCATATGTACATGTTGACTACCCATAGATCAGTATGACAATACCTGCATGCACTTTGTAGCTTCCACATCACAGTTATATTCTCCCATGTTTCAATTATGTGTACTGTTCTAATGATCCAAGAGCATGATAGCTGTGTAGTAAGCTACTGTGTTCAGAGACTTGACATCCATAGTGGGTGACATCACAGGTATAGTTACCCGGAGCGGGGAGGAGGTAAAATAGTGGTATGGCGGATGACAAGGGTAAAGCCAAGTGGAAATAGTGGCTTCTCATTGGGAAGCAGTAATACGCACTGTCATGACAGCATGCAAACACAGACACACCCACATACTCAGGAATTCACAGACAAAGTAACACACACACACACACACACACACGCACACACACACACACACACACACACACACACAGTTGCTAGTATTCGGATGAGAACCCCTGCCTATGTGGATATCATCTTTGTAATACTATGCAATTACAAGACGCGCCACAGAGATTACACTTGTACAGGTAGTTGGAATGGCCTAAGATCGAGGACATTGACTGGGATACTATAGTGAAGTGAGTGTATGTGGGGAGGGGGATCCATCAGTAGGCTATGTAACAACAGGTCACTCCCCAGGGTGCACATGTTAACAGGCAGTTAGAATACCCGTCTGCGATTGATGATATCAACAGGGATGCTAGATTGCATTGAGTGGATGGGGGGCATTAACATTTCACTATGGTAAAATACAGCCTCACTCCAGAGACCGGATAGTCATGCACATGGACAGCCATACACACACACACACACACACACACACACACACACACACACACACACACACACACACACTGTGGCATTCACAAAGATATACACCTATGTCACACACATACAGACACTTTACATGTGTAAGGTTTAACCACCTGCCTATGCCTTTCTTTCTACACTTCACTCTGTACTGGTGTCAACAACAGTCTTCAGGAGAGTGAAAACATGTAGGATGTATTCCCAACCATACGTGACATATATGGACACGCACACACACACCCACATGTGCCAGTACTGTGAATCAAACACCTGCGTATCTCATGGTAGGTATTACAGAAGTACAGCACTATCGCATTCACTACAAAGCTTACTGACTCTTTCCTTTGCCAACTGTGCTGATATATGCACAATATATGCACAGAGAGGTATTACTGTTACAGGTGTCATGAGGTTTGCCTTCAGTGTCATCCTTACTGCATTCTACATTGTCTGTATTCCACTTCAGATAACAAAACCTGACCTTAGCAGTTACACAGGTTATTGTAGGAATGGTTGTAACACACCAGTGAGCTGTCCTCAGTAATCATTCATCTGCAATGAAGCCCCACCACTTAGTAGTCATGTCCAAACATTTGTCCATACCTCATGTACAGCTTACTGTACTTAGAGCATAGCACCATATACAGTTGGCAATGTTGAGGCTGTATTGCAACAGCATGATGTACTAAGACAATAGTCACCTTCAGACATCAGACACTGCACACACTTGGAATCTACACCAACATCAATACATGTACACATATGTGGTCTACATCAGTAAGTGTACTAGAAGGTCAAGAGGATACATTCCACACCTTCCCCATGCCATGTGTGAAACGTAGCCGAGCATTACACCATAATGGATGTTGTATTCATGTACTGTAGGACACCACCACCTTCACCGAGTAGCCAAGTGTACATATATGACAACAGCACATATCAGTAAGACACAAACAGCATTA
>NC_056726.1:273168400-273175900 GCF_019279795.1 Protopterus annectens | reverse complement strand
AGTGTCTAACCACTGGACATGTTGGGGAGCGGATTTTGTAGTGTTCCTATATGGTGTCCGTATTAAATGTCACAATGTCCTCCTTTCGAGGAGTACAGATGTCACTCAGCCAAGGGACTGTGTTGGCAAGCCATACCCCTACATTTGGCAAAAGGCCTGGTGAACAATGTTTGCAACCCTACTATTACCCGGTATACGTTCTGAACCCATGTGTCATACACAAACACACTTGCCTAGAGTATCCCGCTTTGTTGCTAGTACCCTGCACATTGATGGCAGATAGTAGGCATGGTGTGATTGCAGTGGGCTGCAGAGGGCATGGCACACTGTACAGCAGTACAATAGGCACATAATTTTGGACAATGTGCCTTCACTATGTTCCCCACTGGATGTCTGCAACATATGTGGTGCCATCAAATGTGATCCACAGAAGACATACAATGCCTTACACACATGTCCTTTATGGACTGATACCACTGACACCTAGGAATACCTGTATCGTGCTATCAATGCAGGTACAGTGTCAACCTGCTGTCTATAAGCAGGTCCTGCCACACCAGGCCAGTATTGGCATATCTGAGGATAACAGTCTGTGTACATAACATGTGCCAGCCAAACCAGGTACACTTGTACATGTCACTGTACATTATTGTGGGATGTGCACATCCCAGGCAATGTCCATGTCAAGGACTATCAAACACAGACATGGCATGCATTGCAAAGCAATGGCCATACACAATGGTAACCAGGATGTCAGGACAGTTCTTACAATACCCATCTGTGTGGGACATTGCAGACACTACACCCCTGTACCACACTGCAGACCATTGTCGGGTGGCATGATGCCAAGTATTACCCCTCACCCATCCTTGTACAGCCATCTTTCACAGCCAACCACTACACACCCATGAAGCAATGCACACATGCATGTCAGTACTGGCACCTTGTGTCTGCATGTGGGGTATGATGCTCCGAACCACAGTCACACCCAGTATAACTCCCATTGGCATACCGACTGATGTCAGACACGTTCACATGCCCTAGCCCAAAGAATCTCCTGATATCCCCTGTGGTGCATCTAGTACCTGTGCATTACTGCAGTGTGGCAAACTAAGTAGTTAGGAAGTGTATTTGTGGGCCTGGCAAAGTGAGTCAATGTGAGTCCATTAGAGAGTGTGGTTGTGTTGACAGTGACATTTGTTCATGTGGGCAGCCATATGTGTTACACCTAATGTATGTCTACTATATCTCTGTTGCGGATGTCACTCACCAGCACACATATATGTTCTTACAGCACACCAACATGTCAGCTTTGTGGCACATGGAGTAACTGCATGCACTTGTAATAGTAATGACTAGTCAGTCGGGTTTGAACCCCTGTACTGGTAGGTTTGTGACAGACGATGCTTAGGTTTTAGTCTCCAAGCCCTTCTCTGTTGTACTTTGCCTGTGTCTGTCCCTCCCACACATTCTGGTGGATGTGGAGTTGTACACCTGCTCAGCAGCAGTTTGGGTTTTGTAAGTGATGGTCATGGTCAGGTGATTGCCTCTGCACCTATTGCAGTCCTCCTCTAGCTGATTGCATGTGGAACAGATGTGATGATGTTCCCATAGCCAATCGCATGGGAACACAGTACAATATTTAGGAACATCATGTTGGTGTTTGCCCATGACAGTCGCTGTGAGTGGAACCTGGATCTGGTGTTTCGTAAACGGCCTAAAGACAGGAGGATGATGTGCCAGGCATGACTACAGCATGTAAGTGTAGCTATGCTTCATTGAGACTACTGCCAGTTTAACAAGTTGTGTGTGGTAATGGCTATTCTGCATGTTTTAAAACTGACAAGACAGTGCTCTGTTTGTGAGGGAACCCCCATCTGTGGACTGGTCAGTGTGTGGAACCATTTGTTTCCTGTGTTACTCACTGAACACACATCTGTGAACTGCAGGAGCATAGTGTCAGGATTGCAGTCAGTACATGGTGGTAGTGATGAGAGTTACTGTGATCATATCCCTGATTGGACATATGTTACATGAAACAGTGGTATGATAGTCACTGTCTGGGGTTCTCAGTGACATGCCAATAATGGGCCACTGTTCATAGCTGCAGTCACCAGTCTTCTACACTTTGTACAGATGTCATGCAGTATATATGCATGTGTTGCGCTCCCTCTACAAATGTATACCATCTGTTGTGTTGGGTTGATAGTCATATGTATGCATGCTGTTATAAGTAGTCCTGAATGCTGTTGACTATTACTAAGCCATATCTGTGTTAAAACTGCAACACCATAGGCTGTATCGGTTTGGAGGTCCCAGCAGAACCTCCTGTCCTACTTCAGCTGGCCATAGCACATCTGGGGCCCAGCCTTGGACCTCCACCTCTGTTGGCTCTGCACCACCTTCTGGTGGAACCGCCACTGAGGATGGGGTTGTCCCCCTTGGAGCAGGTCCAGACAGGAACTTGTCCGCTGTCTTACAGTCCCGGACGTGGTGCATAGGGGGCTCAATAAGGGGTTTCGAGGCCAGATACGCCAGCTCGAGGGCAGTGTGTCACATTTACAGGGTGAGCCTGCCCCTCCTAGACAGCTCCCAGCACTGCCACCTTTGCGGCTGTTTTGGTGCAGTGGTGGCTGCCCATGGCTGGGGAACCTCCATCCCACTGTTTCCATCTGGGGGCTCATGGGCTTGTGACTGCTAAACACCCCTCCTCATCCAAGGTGTATCCCCCCACATGTCATATACCGACACTGTATGTTGTCTTGTCTGTCATCCTACCCAACGTATCCTCCACAAGCATACCTACCGTCCTTCCCCCACATCCCACTCTCACCCTACAGAAACAGAAGGCCAATCAGTTCCTAGAACATTTGCCCCATACATAGCTGTCCATTTCACACGTGTGTCCACTGGACACATGTAACCCTTTTAATATGCATCACAACATGCTCCAGTTGTCCTCACCCCTGTCTCTCAGGCACACAATCCTGGTATGCACATGATTCCTAAAGGTTCCAGTTATTTGTGATGCAGACGACCCCATTGTGCACACAACGCTACCGGTCCCTCTATGGTTACCCCATTTACCTTTTTCATGATGATGATGTCGCACACAGCACCTTGCAAGTGTACTGTTCTCACATAATGATTGGACAGTAACTGTTGTGTTAATGTAAATAAAATGCACAGAGTGATGTATTTGGCCAATGTACAAATGTTTGCGTGTATTAATGACACATGTCTGGCTGAGGGAGTCTTGATGTTATAGGACAACACCACTACATAATACAGGTGTTGCTGGTGTTTCCCTTTTCATTCCTTTGTAATGCTTTGTTGTCAAATGGGATGTTCTTGATATATCTATATATATGTATGTATCTATATCTGGACATAAACACACACACCTACATCTACATGATGGAATACATTTCCTATACTGTTGAATGACTGCGCTGGATGATATGTTTGTGATAACATCTGATGTCTGTATATCTGCCATGGCTTAGTGGTAAATCACATTAGCTGTGTGTGCAGGGTCCTGGTTTCGAGCCTCGCAGAGGCCGTTTATTTTGTTGCTGGGCAGAACAAGGCCATTGGATACGGAGTGATTAAGGAACATTAAAGCAGTTGTGAGCGGGTGTGCGTGGGTTTACGCGGGGCAAGAAATGCTAACCTCTGGTTACAGCTTCTTACACTCAGCCTCTACATTTCTTCACCAGTGTAATACTTGCATACTGGCGGCCAAACAGGCTTACACCCGCTTGCTCCTGCACTTGCAAATGCACTGCATTTGGTGTTTGCATCTGACACTCACACCCCTGGGTGGGAGTGAATTCTACGATATTACCTTGTGATACCTATTACATCGGATTACATGCCTACAGTATCGGGAATGGCTGCCCATTAGGCGAAAGCATGCCATTCGACTGTACGGAATCCGAGGCCTGTCCAGAGTTTGATTCATTTTATTGGTGTGTTCCTCTTACAATCTGCACCTGTCTGGCTAATACATGGGAACTGACAATCTTCAATACAAACAAGTAATTTGGTTTTGGAACCCACATCCTTCAGCCGAGTCATGCTACTGCATACCTAATATTCTATCATCTTTATAAGGTTGTAAGTGGAATATCTGCTTTCTCTCCCTATCAGACCTGTCAAACGATTGGGGACAAATACCAACTGAATCAGGGACACGTCATAACAACATCAGGGACACATTTAAATTATTAGTGCTATTAACCTGACACATTGATAGACTCAGAGCATATGAATTAATAAACATTTTCTGTGGTAAATGATGTTTATAACTTTTAATTGTTGTCATTATTCATTACGTGTAATTCACCACCTTTCCTCCAAAAGTCACTAGTTTTAGGAGGGATTAAGTGGGACAGAGTTAGAATTTGAGTCAAAATCAGGGACGTCCCTGGAAATCGGGGACAGTTCAGAGGTCTGGTTCCTATTTGTTCCCCCAATGGTTTATGTCCTGTACAGTGGATTTGCTCTTAGGGGTTGAGAGGTATGGGCATCATGCTCCACAAAAAGAATAAATCCACGAACTTGCAAGCTAGTAATGAAAACTTTTTATTCCATAAAGTGCTTTTCGTCTGGCTGGATAGCTAGAATTCTTCAGATGCAATTAAATATTCAAAACACAGTATATAACATGAACATCAGTCAGCTGATCCACCCTACTAATTAGAACAGCTGATCAACACCAACCAGTGCATATACATACCCTCACAGCCTAAGCCAAAATGCCTTAAACATACCTACCATGAATTATATCTACTTCTAGATAAATTAATTAAAACCTGCTAACATATTTATTAATTTAAATCATAATTTATATGTCTATAAATATTCTAAAAACATTCTAAAACCTTATAAAAATACTTAATATACTATATGAAAAGTACAGAAGTCAGAAACCATACCTATAAAGGAGTTTCTGACTTTAATTATGTACATACTCCAAAAAACATGTAATTTAAACAGACTAAAACAGTTAAACTAATGATGCATAACTCGTACATCTCTCCTACTGGGGCAACTCTATTTAGTAAAATAATATAATATAATATGCATAACATGTAAAATTCATAAAATGTTTGCTATGTAGAATAATATACATTTCTGCCCTAAAAGTTTTTTTTAAAAAACTGCTTTAAAAATATATAGCTGTGATTATCTTAAAAGACTTTTCAGTTTTAAAATACATTTGATAGAATACATCTCATTAAGACCTGGATAGAGACATGCAAATGTACGTAGTTGACAAAACAATTCCATTTTTTCAAGTAACAAAATTCTGGGCGACCTCTAGCATCTGAGGTTACACATTCTATAGCTCCAAACATAAAACCATGATTAGGAAAAGAATGAGTGTGTCTAGCTAGGGCATTGTCTAGTTTGTTATTTCTAATGCTATACAAATGTTCATATACTCTGTCCCTCAACCTTCTATCAGTCTTTCCGATATAGAAGACAGGGCAGCGGTGACACTTAGCAAGATAGACCACTCCTTTTGTATTACAATCAAACCTATGTTTAGTAGTATATCTAACCCCTCTGACAGAGAGGTTTGTCCCTACCTCTATGTATCTACAATATGGGCACATATGACATTTACACATGCCCCCATGTTTTGTACTAAAATTAATAGGTTTATGAGTTTCTAATAGATTCTTCAAATTCCTACCTTTCTTAAAGACTAGCTTAGAAAAATCATGTAGTTCTTTAACAGTAGGTAGGTCTGTTTTTATAAATTCCCAATTCTTTCGTATTATGTTTACAAAATCATAGCTATCCATATAAAATGTGAGAATAAGACTACATGGGTCCACAGGTTTACTAGGTAGCTCATCCAATAAAGTGCCCTCTTGGGCAATAACACTATCTAAACCTATGTTAGAGGGTTTAGGGACTAAAATAGGTCTATTAGTACCTAAAATTCTCTTTTTTATTACTTCTTGACTTATTTCATCCAATAATACATCCGGATAGGCCCTCTTTTTAAACATTTCTACTAGTTTGTTACATTCCTCCAAAAAGTCCTGTTCATCTGAGACCATTCGGGCCGCCCTTACTAATTGTCCTTTTACTACGGAATGTTTTGGAAATGATGGGTGGCAACTACTATAATGAAGGAATGTGTTGGAATAAGTTTGCTTTCTAAATATACTTGCTTTCCAACATTTGTTTATCCTGTCCTTTCTTAAATGTATATCAAGGTAAGATATTCTATCACTGTTAGAACACTGTGTAAATTTTAAAAAATCAGTAGTGTTATTCAACTGATTAACCAAGGACAAGGCTTCATTTTCATTACCTTTGAATAAAATAAATATATCATCCAAGAAGCGAGTATAAAAACTAATCTGTTCCGTAATGTGGGTCACTCCAAAAATGTGTTCCTGTTCCCAAAATGCCATAACTAGGTTTGATTGTAATATAAAAGGAGTGGTCTATCTTGCTGAGTGTCACAGCTGCCCTGCCTTCTATACCCTTGCTCTAATCCAGACTAATAGCAAACGCTCCAGGCCCACCAAAGCCTCTACCCAACCCAAAACCTTAAGGGTTCATAATGTAGCCATGTTAGACCATCATTCTAAGTCTGTACCTCTTTTAACCAATATGTATAACCTGTTTGTTTGCTTTATTTTTGAATGTAATAATAATTACTTAATCTTCTGATGTTTCTGTTTAACTACCTCTGTCGTTTTTGGAGCTTTTCTCCCCGGGCCTCTACTGAAAATGGACATGTATCCAGCTAGACTAGCCCGGTCAACAAATGTAAAATAAAAATAAATAAATAAAAAATAAAATATCAGAAAGACTGATTAGAATGTTGAGGGACAGAGTATATGAACATTTGTATAGCATTAGAAATAACAAACTAGACAATGCCCTAGCTAGACACACTCATTCTTTTCCTAATCATGGTTTTATGTTTGGAGCTATAGAATGTGTAACCTCAGATGCTAGAGGTGGCCCAGTACTTTTGTTACTTGAAAAAATGGAATTGTTTTGGTAACTACGTACATTTGCATGTCTCTATCCAGGTCTTAATCAGATGTATTCTATCAAATGCATTTTAAAACTGAAAAGTCTTTTAAGGTAATCACAGATATATATTTTTAAAGCAGTTTTTTAAAAACTTTTAGGGCAGAAATGTATATTATTCTACATAGCAAACATTCTATGAATTTTACATGTTATGCATATTATATTATATTATTTTACTAAATAGAGTTTTCCCAGTAGGAGAGATGTATGAGTTATGCATCATTAGTTTAACTGTTTTAGTTTGTTTAAATTACATGTTTTTTGGAGTATGTACATAATTAAAGTCAGAAACTCATTTATAGGTATGGTTTCTGACTTCTGTACTTTTCATATAGTATAGTAAGTATTTTATAAGTTTTTAGAATGTTTTTAGAATATTTGTAGACATAAATTATGATTTAAATTAATAAATATGTTAGTAGGTTTTAA